>NC_092629.1:71619303-71664303 GCF_039555335.1 Amphiura filiformis
TGGTATTGATATAATAGCTCCCAATTGCCGATTGTTGCTAATGTAGCTATCCACTACTGATATTGGTGTTGATGAAGTAGCTTCCAATTGCTGATTGTTTCTAAGCTAGCTTTCAACTGCTAATATCCGTGTTCGTGAAGCCCTATTGCTGATTGGTGCTTACTGGTGTCAATGGCGTTTATGAAGTAGCTCTCTATTGTTGATTGTTGTTGATGAAGTAGCTTTCAGCCTTATTGTTCATTGGCTCTAAGCTAGCTATCTACTGCTGATATTGGTGTTGATATAGTAGCCCCCAATTGCCGATTGTTGCTAATGTAGCTATCCGCTACTGATATTGGTGTTGAGGAAGTAGCTTCCAATTGCTGATTGTTTCTAAGCTAGCTTTCAACTGCTGATATCTGTGTTCGTGAAGCAGTATTGCTGATTGGTGCTTACTGGTGTCGATGGCGTTTATGAAGTAGCTCCCTATTGTTGACAGGTGTTGGGGTATCTACTGCTGATATTATAAAATTAGATTTTTTTAAACTATTCAACTGGAATCACGGTTTTGAGAGGCAACAGTTTCACACCTTATCCTAGGTGCATCTTCAGACCGTCTGTTGGAAGCTACTTCATCAACACCAATATCAGTAGTGGATAGCTACATTAGCAAAAATCAGCAATGTGAGCTACTATATATACACCAATATCAGCAGTAGATAGCTAGCTTAGAGCCAATGAACAATAAGGCTGAAAGCTACTTCATCAACAACAATCAGCAATTGGAAGCTACTTCATCGACACCAATATCAGCAGTAGATAGTTAACCCAGCAGCAATCAGCAATATGAAGCTACTTCTTCAAGACCAATATCAGCAGTAGATGGCTACATTGGAGCCAATGAACAATTGAAAGCTTATTCATCAACACCAATATCAGCAGTAGGTAGCTACATTAGCGCCAGTGAACAATTGAAAGCTACTTCAGCAAGACAATCAGCAAAAGGAAGCTACTTCATCAACACCAATATCAGCAGTAGATGGCTAGCACAGCAACAAGCAGCAATTGGCAGCTTCTTCGTCAACACCAATATTAGCAGTAGATGGCTACCTTAGCGCCGATGAACATTTACTTCAATTGAAAGCTGCTTCATCAACACCAATCAGTAATAGGAAGTTACTTCATCAACGCCATTATCAACAGTAGATAGCTAAACCCAGCAACAATCAGTTGGTAGCTACTTTATCATCACCAATACCAGCAGTAGATAGATACTCCAGTACCAACCAGCAATTAGGAGCTACTGTATCAACACCAGTATCACCAGTACAGTAAACCCAGCACCAATCAGCAACTGGGAGCTACGTCATCAAGCTACTCTTAGCTATCGTTTCATTTTTTTTCCTAGAATTAATCCTTTTACAAATAGAGTTACTGAATATGATTAGATTAGTTGCTGATCTTGGAGTTGGGACATCGACTTTTGAGTGCCCAAGTGGGTAAGTGCAATAGCTGCCATGTGTAGCTGACATGTGTATATGAGTACAATATATAATATATTGCCAAATGTTCACAGGACAGCTATTGCACTTACCCATTTATACTACTAAGGCTTTGATACTTCTTGTGTTTAGGTAATAGACATGTCGTTGATTATTTAGGGTGTCATTATTGATGCCATTTTGAAAAAGCGCTCTCACCGCCTCACCCACCGCTGGCCAATGTGAAGGCAAACGGATTTCAAAACCTAAATGTATTGGCTGGAATCCTTGATTCCGACAATAAAGCATAATGCATTAGAGACATGCTCCTTAGAGCTTCAACGACTGAGATATAGACAAAATTGATTTAAATGGCAGCCATTTTAAAATTCAGTGGAAGCCATCTTGGAATTTGTGTCCTGGGCTGTTCTTTATGATTTTATTGGACTCCTTGATCCTGCAAACATGGGTATAGGCATCAAAATTATGCTTGCAGGAGCTTCAAGGACTGAGATATAGATAATTTTCATTTTCAATGTCGGCCATTTTGAAATTTTGGCAGCCATGTTGGAAATTTAGGTCCCCTGTTGATGTAAGTGATACTATAGGATTCCTTGACCCTAAAAACATGCGTGTAGACATCATAATTATGCTGCTAGGAGCTTCGCTGGCCTAGTTATGTTGATTTTTGTGATTTTGGCGGCCATTTTGAAAAAAGCGCCCTCACCGCCTCACCCACAGCTGGCCAATGTGCAGGCAAGCGGATTTCAAAACCTTAATGCATTAGGGTCCCAAAAATACCTGCCTCCATAAATCCCCCTGGGGGAGTGAGGTTAGCATAGCTCACAGCCTATATGACTGTGTAGAAAACCTCTTACATAGTAAATTTAAGAGGTCATTGCACTTTAAAATGTCCTTGCCCAAAAACGACTTTACCCACACACATTGCTTTTGGTCATCTTTTTGTGAACATAATAGGTCAGTTTTTGAGTAAGAATCTTAAAGTAATGCACCCACGCTTTTCAGGAAATTATAAGTTTTATGTCAGGTCAATTTGCCAAATATGGGTAAAAATGCTAAATTTTGACGTTTTTGGCTCAAAATTAGGATCGAAACATTATTAAATCTCATTGATATTGGTTTTGTTTGATAGATAATTTCAATATCTTTTATTGGACACCAAAAATGTGAAAATCGAGGCTGTTGTTAATAAATGGCATGCATAATACGAATTATACAGGAAAACGGGTCAAATTTGAGGTCATTGACCTCTGATGTCACGCTCCACCGCTCACGACACTCAAGACTTCACTTTTCAGATGTCCCATGGGATGTTCTATCCAACTATCATAACAAGACACCTGGTCATTTTTGTCAAAGAAATTATTGCTATCTCTTGGACCGTTAATCCCATGTACCAGAATCGATGGAAGGCCATTATATGACCTCTAATAACCTAATGACTTTTACTGAAGCAATTTTTACTGCAAAAAGTAGAATATAGAGGGGAAAAGAGATTGTGTGGTGTGTGTGGTGGTGGTTGTGGGGGGGGGTTGTTGGAGGGCAAGGGGATATGGGCCGGGAGAGAGAGAAACAGATGAGAGAGAGCATTGGAAATGAAAGAGAAGGGGAAGGAGAGCTCGAGATGAAGATATCGAATGTAGGGGAGGAGGAGGGGGAAAGGGGTAATTTAGGGAAGAGGAGCCCCCTCTTAAAGAGGTATGGGTTGCGCTTCCCTGGGATAATAAACCAATTCATAATCAAATCATCTCCATGCATCGTTTATGTTTCATACAAACAAACAAATCCCCCACCCCGCCCCATCCTTCAATATACGCGCATGTATATGATTTCTAGGCCTAGAACTCGTGAGTGTAATATGCCACCTACCTTCGACATAGAGCATCAACTGTCGTCCGCGGGATAGATTTCCGATATCAATCATGATAATAATTATGTTAGCACAATAGGCTATTGTATACTTCTGGTTATATACCCTATACTGTGTCCTCCTAGCATAATAGTGTTATGATAGCAGACCAGATCAGCTCTACTTTTTAATCCCTTGATTTTTGGTTTCTGAACAAAGGAGAAACCAAAACTATATATTTGAAATGAGGGATTGTCTACGATCTTTCAGAAATCCTTGGATACCGGAGAGATCCCGTCATCCTGGCTGTGTGCCAACATCTCCCCCATCTTCAAAAAAAGGCGATCGGTCAGACGCATCCAAATACCGTCCCGTATCCCTCACATCCATATGCAGTAAAGTTCTGAAACATATAATTCACTCCCAAATCATGACCCATTTTGACAAGTATTCTATTTAATCTGATAAAAAACACGGTTTTAGAAACCTGGCTTTTTCTTTAAATAACAAATCCCAAATTGACATGGCAATCATGGATTTTTTCAAAGCCTTTGACACCGTCACCCATAACCGGCTCCTCCTTAAATTAGACAGATATGGCATTCGTAAATAACCTCCTCATTTGGATATCCAATTTCCTCAAGCACCGTGAACAGAGGGTCGTTGTCGGGGGAGAAAACTCGACTTGGACAGAGGTTGTTTCTGGCGTCCCTCAGGGCACGGTGCTTGGTCCCTTATTATTTCTTGCGTATATAAATGACCTGCCCAAAAATCTTCATTCTGAAGTCAGGCTTTTCGCCGATGACTGTGTGGTCTACCGGGAAGTCGTTAATGATCTAGACCACACTCTTCTACAAGAGAATTGGGATACCCTGGAGAAATGGCAGATGCATTTCAATACCAAGAAATGCTTCATAATAAGAATCACCCATAAGCGGAATGTTATGATGTTTGATTACAAGCTGGGTAGTTGCATACTGGAGGAAACAAATCGTCACCCATATTTAGGAGTTACAATATCAAACAACTTATCCTGGTCAACACATATAAATAACATCACATCAAGTGCAAACATATCACTTGGTTTCATTAGGCGTAATTTATACTCATGTTCAAAACCCATCAAGCAAACCGCTTATACATCTTTAGTTAGGCCGCTGTTAGAATATTCAAATTCCGTTTGGCACCAGAAAGAACTCATTAATAAAATTGAAAAAAAAAAAGGCAGCCATATTTGTTACAAACACATACGACAGAACCACCAGCATTACTAAACTAGTCAGCGACCTGGATTGGGACACAATGGCCAACAGGAGAACAGCCAACAGAGTAACAATTCTACACAAACCAAGACAGGGCCTCCTGGCCCTGCCGGTCGAAGACTTACTGCAACCAAACCCGCGTCAATCACCTCTCAATCACCCAGCTGCTTATAACGTTATCACCTGCAACAAAGACTGTTACAAACAGTCATTTTCCCCAAAACGGTAATCACCTGGAACAATCTGCCCTACCCAATAATAGAAATTCAAGACCCTGCCTGCTTCAAAACTGCAGTGATGGAACACCTAAGGAACGACTAAACAACCCATGCGCACACCAACTCCTACACGTCTGGTTCCAGCTAGGCAGCGTTGTGTAGTACTAACTACAGATGCAGATGGGAATATTGTTCGTCTACTTGTTGAGAAAATTAGCGATACATAAAACCACCGATTTGACGACTTCTTACTACATTTTGCCCTTGTGTATTCATGCGCTGATAGTTGTAAATATTGCCTAAATATTCCCATTTTATTTTAACCTATGTGGCATTCACATTAGGAAATTCTATTCAAACACGATTTTGAACAATAAATTGCTAATATTATATCAATTTGTCACATTTTGTATGTAAAGATGGCACTATATGACTGATAAACTTGAGCAGAAGTATGATTTAGTGGTATAAGCCCTGGAATTAAAATGACCACGTGGTGATACATAACTGGGTAAAAAAAAAAGCGCAGTGATTTATAATGCGCTACGCACAGGCACAACGCCTAGACATTGATCCACAAGCCTCAGCACACTTTACAGGTTGCCAGGCTGACCACTATGGCCCCACATCATTCCATAAACCATTAAACAACATTTCAGGGACTTTGCTGCTTCAAGAGCGCACACCCTAGACATTCCACAAATAACCATCGCAACCAGGTTCAGCTCCCCGAGTTTCGTACGGGTTACAATAATTTTTACAATACAATTTTAGAATATTTCCTAAAACAATGCAAATTGCTTCAAATTATAAATATAAAAAGTCTATGCAAAACATCATCTACCATATTATGCTATACCGTTCAAGTACTGCATCGGTGCTTGTCCAGAGATTTACTTTACTCGCTTCTCGCTACTCGCTACTGCATTACTCCCTCCTCGACAAAAAAGAACAATCCTCGCGGTTCACCCACATTATTACATAACCCCTTCATTGCAATACCTCCGCAGTCGGGAAATACAAACAAGCAATAATTGTGGACAGTTTTGATTACTTACCCGTATTTGTAAACACAAAGCAGTTTGTACCAGGATCATTATCGTTCCCCTTACTGTCCGTCGATGAATAACCATTAAGATCGAGAAATTCTGTAGAGATGTGGAATTAACAATAAATCAAATCAAGTTGTCGTTCGCAACACATGTTGATAATTATATTCGGCGTAACACGCTTTTTGAGAAATCACGATTGAAAATTCTGTTGTTGGATATGGCTTCATAATTATTTGCCAATATAATTTCCTCGATAGTATATTTATATAAAAAGGAGACTTAAAAGTTTCATTTTGGTGAAATTGACATTCCCGCGCCGAAATTGTCTAAGTGCAATGACGTAATGGTTGTGCTCTATTGTCGTCAGCCTTCATTCTATTACAGGGACGTCATTGCACTCGACAATTTCGGTGCGCGGGAATTTTGAATATCGCGTGTTGAGAACCGAATGTTTTTATTCGTTTTTATGGTCACTATGAGTGTGTTATAAAAAAAACCATGCGATTCGTGCTTAAATAAACACAGCCAAATTAAAAAGTCTCCACTAGTTCCATCCCCATTTAATGAGAGTCTGATGAGTTTATGGCAAAATAATTTATATAACAATTTTCTATACACTTTCCTTCGTAGATTGATACCAAATTTGATATCAAAAGTTTAATCATCGTGAGCAACCGTTGTTAGGAAGTTCATGCAATTTTAAAAATGACTATTATGGTATTATGATATACATCGTTTAAAAGACAAACTAATTTAAAAGTTTGAGTTTTTGAACTCGTTAATTTGATATCGTTAATAGTGAATCAACGTTGAATCTCAACTTTCTGGAGTAAACAAACATTTATGTCCTCTGTCGTTTAAATTACAAGTACGAGTTGAATGTTCAGTATTGTTTACCAAATTTATATGATGTTCATGGATTACAAAACATAATTATACTTGAATGATATCAATAAAAACATAATGTGTAACCCTAAAACTACGAGGGTGATTAAATTCAAATTTTGACTCATTTTAATTCTGTTTTTTTTTCAGTGTATGCAAGCTAGCAACAAAGTGTATTGCTGTAACGAGAAATCATTTGTTTTCACTATAATTATATAGGACCCCATCAGGCACTGAAGTGTTAAGGTACTCACCCGTTGCTCCATACGGAAGAAAAATAGAGGATAGAATGGTCATCAAACCTAGTGTGATCCACCTCCAACTGTAGCCAACCTTCGATTTCTCCATTTTTGGCATTTTCATCTTAGCAACTGTTCTTATTATATTCTTCGCAGTAAATACCGTTTTTGAATAGGTGTGTGTCGATTCCAATTGTCATTCAGCAAGTTAGCAATAGTATCCTTTTAAATCAAAAGTCAAGACAAGAGTATATATACGTATATCCAATTCCAATAGCTTTATCAGAAGTAATGAGCAAAACGAGACTACCCGTATCGGGGACTGAATTTCCTTTGTTTTTTTGTCTCCTTTGTGATCAAAACATACAAATTGCATAAAGGATAACCTCATCCCCATGGCCACATCTCGGTTTTTATCTATCTACTCGAATGTGTGATGCTAAATGGAAACTTTGCCTCTCACTCGAGTGAAACGATTGTGAACAATTACTTTAATATTTCACAAGACAAGATATAGGCCTAACGATTAATGATTTACGAGAAGATACGTAATTATTTCTTGTAGAGTTATAAATATGGCATTATGCACTACCTAATAGTGGTTTAGTCTATGCTACACTTGTTGTTACATTTTTATTTCAAATTAAATAAAGATGTTTATGAAAAACAGTATTGTGATGTGTATTCTTGCTGGGTAGGGGTGTGGGGGTGTGTGGGGGTGTGTGTGTGGGGGTAGGGGGTATTTGCCAAGGTGTGGGTGTGTGTCGGTTGTGACCGGCCAACCCCACGCCCCGTCATTTTACATCAGGTGGGGTGGACCCATCGTGGATCCAGCTATGGCTGCCATTTATGTGTATTAGTATTCATGTTTATTTAATTGGATTCGTCTATAGGCCCATCTGTAATTTACAAATTGCGTTCAATTCGGGAACAGTGGTTACAACGAAACTAATGATTATGTAACACAGGTTGCAATGCAGTTCATTCCAAGTTTGACCACGAGGAGCTTCTTCTTTTCACGCGTTCAATCGGATCAGACTGTGTGCTTTGTTTTTGTTTCCCTTTAAAATACATTTTACTTTTTCGTGTGACCTCCTTGGTATTCATGTTGAGGTACATTGATTTATTCACAAATCTCTAACATAAATCTATTTAATATTCAATGACCTGCCTCTTGGAAGAAATACTGTATCACTGAAAACGCTGTGCAGCAAATAATTTGTCCAACTTATATATTATTGTCAAGCATTTTCTCAATGTCTAGCATACATGACTCTCATACATGTATATTAGATGACATGTCCGGGTTGCATACAGTATAAGTCAGACGTGAAGTACCCGTACCCATGACTCGGACCCGTACCCGTACTCATGGCCTTGAACCCGTACCCGTACCCGTGCTCATGGCATGGGACCCGTACCCGTATGCTACATGTCTCATTCACACAATGAATAATCAATAAAGACTAGAAATGTCTTTAAAAAGACAACACCATGGATGAAATTCATGTTTCATAATTTTATATTGACAAGTACTTGGAATGCTAGTAATTTTGTGTGTGTAGCACATGCACAACTAACCGGGTTGGAAATGTTGTTACCACGAATACCACCAATGACATACTATAAGCTAATTTGAAAAATGTGTGTCAAATAGGTCTACATTTAATTTATACTTAATTTATACTTGTACAAACAAAGGGATCAATGGAAATCACATCAACCGAGTTTCGCATCAATCCATATTCAGACGACTTTGTGATTACGTTTTATGACATGACTTTGACCATTCTGACAATCCAACAAGATATACTTATTCCACCTCAGGCTCAGATGACCTTTTAACAATTATAATCAAAAAGACTGATTACTCAATCCCAGGGGTTCCCTGGCTCAATTCAATCTTTATTTTCTAAATGTGTTAATTATAATTGTTACTACTAACTGCCCAGTTGCTCTACCAAAATCTATAAAAACCAAAGCAACTATCTACCCCAATTACTGGTATTTAACCCCCCTCACTCCCAACATCAATTAGTGATGGTATAAACTAACCCTAGTTAACAGTGCAGGTGCCTGGGCACCTTATACCCAGCTTGGTTCCTGTCTGGTCAGATAATTGCTCATTATAAATTGTTGAATTAGTGGTCACTTGTTGACAGCTTATCAGTAGCCTGGATCAGCAGGGGTGCATTTATATCATTTTTCATAGAGCAATTGTTCAAAATATTTAATGTCAAATGGTTCCTAAAAACCTTATTTGTGAATGGATTTTTATATATAGTTGACAAAACAAAATGTATGTTTTATATATCAATTATTCCATTAACAGCAATTTCCTAAGTTTCTATCCATAAATAATCACAGAGTATCATCTGTTTACAAAATAAGTGTTTATTTTCAGATTTCCAATTAACCATTATCAGTAGGGTGCCAGATTCAGACCTTGCTAATAGTTATAGTCAGAAACAGGTATTTTGTCCTGTAGTCCCTGGCAACCCAGTCTGCTTGTGGCTCACTCGCAAACAAACACGACAGAAACCGGCTGTGAAGGAGCCTAATGCACGTAAACAACTTCCTTATAACATGTATAATAAAATCCGATTTTGAGTATAATAAAGAAAGTCATGCATATGCAAATTGAAGCAATTACCTATCGCTAACTTGGTAAAATGCATACTCGTAGCCCAATCTTGTACATCATAGCACCCAGTTTTGGTTTGTGGTTTCGAAATGTTGCAATTAAACATTAGTTCTTTCAAATATGAAACGCTAAAACCCAAATCTAGAACAAACAATCATATAATTATTCAGAAAGATATAGCAAACTTTCCATGATAGAGATTGGACCCAAGACAAAGTACACCCAAATTAAGTGTCAATTCAGAATTATCCCACCATGGTGGAAAAAAAAGCCAGCGAACTCGGAAAGCATTTCCCCGGGGAAGGGGTCACTCCCACTGTGGCCTGTACACCATCAGCGATAATCAACTTTTGAAAAGCACCCTAAACAAGGATTTAACCCTTGGCTAAAACGATACCCTAAACAGTTAACATGCACCTGTTTTCACACCCTAAGCAGGGATTTTATACCCTAAATTTAATTTCCGCGTATTAGCAATAATTGATACCCTTTTTTCAAATATTTCATGTTTTTGACACCCTAAACACGATACGCGTATCGTGCCTACTCGCGAAAATCTACCCTTTTTACGCGGTTTTATTATCGCGGATGGTGTACAGGCCACAACGGGAGTGACCCCCCGGAGCATTTCGAGATATTTTCCTTTGTGGTGAATATCAAGTTATCATGATTTTGATTTTTGATCCAAACACAAGGAAATAATTCCTACCTCGGAATTTTCAGATGGTACTCCATCTTTCATCAGCGAGTGAGTGACTGTATCAGGTCGAGATTTTCTTGACCTTTGACCTGATACCAGACTCGTAGACTCCTGGAAGTTTGAACCGGCACCTGTTTTTGTTGAGAGATGGTTGGTTGGCTTTGATGAACTGCTTCTTTGACTCCACGTTGGAACCACCTGCTGTCTCTGTCGAGTATACGAACTTTGTCAAAGTCCACAAAATGTCCCGGAGACTCGATGTGAATGTGGTTTGAGACCTCTGATGCTGTAAGACTGGGTCTCCTATGTTCATTGAAACGTGTTTTCAGAGAGCGTTCAGTTTCGCCAATATAGGCTTCTTTGCACTGTCCGGTACCGGTAACAGTTTTACCCTGGCATGGGATGTAGTATACCGGACCTGTAATGTCTTTCTTATCTGTCTTGTCCTTGGGAGATACAAGGATCTGTCTTAGCGTGCGAGTGGGTTTGAAGAATACGCTGACACCATAGTTGCTCAATGTCCTTCTTATCGCTTCCGAGGTACCTTTGATGTAAGGGAGTACCACGTGGCCTTTATTTGGGCGTTTATCGCCCACATCGCTCGTTTTGGGAGTCTTTGGTTGAGTGGTTTTATCGAGTGCCCATTTTGGATACCCACATTTCGCTAAAGCATTGTTCACATGCGATTTCTCGTCCTCGCGATCCTGTTGGTTAGTGACCACGGTATCGGCCCTATGGTACAAAGTTCGGATGACTCCAAGTTTGTGATCAATGGGGTGATTGGAGGTGAAATTCAGATATTGATCCGTATGTGTACTTTTGCGATATATTGTGACTTTGGTGGATCTGTCCGGTTGGAAAACGGTGAGAGTATCTAGGAATGCAAGCGAGTTGTTTTCTTCTCCTTCGGTGGTGAATTGAATGTCCTTGTCCAGCGAATTGAGATGGTCAGTGAATTCTTGAGAGTGACACTTCTTAAGTTTACAGTGGGTGTCATCTACATAGCGAAACCACCACAGAGGGGGGTGGGTGGGGGCGCTGTCTCAATAGCTCTCTGATCAAGGTCTTCCATGTAGATGTCGCACAGTATCGGAGAAAGCGGAAGGCACATGGCCGCACCGTGTAACTGTTCATAATATTCTCCATTGTAAACAAAATACTGTTTTAGACAAGCTTCATAGAGTCTAACAATCTGGTCAGGTGATAATTTAGTTCTATCGCCGAGGGCGCTGTCTTGTCCTAAGCGAGAGCGTACAATACTAAGTGATTTGTCAACTGGGACAGGTGTGAATTAAGGTATGTTATCAGGTCAAAGGTCAAACGTCTGTTATCAGGTCAAAGGTCAAGAAAATCTCGACCTGATACAGTCACTCACTCGCTGATGAAAGATGAAGTACCATCTAAAAATTCCGAGGTAGGAATTATTTCCTTGTGTTTGGATCAAAAGTTTAAATCAAAATCCAACACAGATGAACTTTCATGAACATCAAGTTATCATGTTTAAAATCATTACAAATTGCTTTTATTTATAATAATTTCAATATTCCCCATGCAAATATACTCCGCTATGCTGCAGCAACTGCATACCTGAAGAACTATATAATAATGTGACCAGGATGGGCCCTTTCCGCCACGTGTACTCCTTGTGCCCATACTTGGACTTGTGCATCTGAGTCAAATGAATGGACAGGTCCTTACCGTACAGATAGTTGGGATTTATAGGAGCTTATATATAGGTAAAGTATTAATAAAACATGGATATAATTATCCAGATGTGATACTTATGATTCAGCTATCATGGGTAATCTGGTGGATGTTTGGATGCTCATGAAAGGTTCCATTGCCAAATGATTGACGATAAATTTAAGACCAATTGATGTTTTGAGATTTTCCACATTGTACATAGATTTAGTGGACTGGACTCGGACTGGGCTCGATTTCAACCCCGGTCTCGGATGAGCTGGATTCGGATACAACTATTTGATATCAGAAGGACATTCCTCGTTTTGAAATGCAATTCGATATGTCTGATGTGCTCTCAGGTCCCACAAAAAAATCGTGAAAATGTCGCTCTTTATACATTTGTCAACCAACGGTAGGGCTGAACTTTATATTGAAGTGGCTGAAATATGCGAAAAACGGGTTCCCTCAAAATGAAATGTCCAGGTGATAGTATTGAGGGTGATAAACAACATCTATAACAGAAACGAGGCATAGTTGCTGATCAATTCTCTCCTACCTAGCAACACTGGGAGTTAAGGTTTGACACTATTTTAAACTATTGCGATTTGGTAGTTCACATCATATTGCATATTATAGTGAGCTTTGGAAAAATTGCAGAAAAATATTACAGGTCCTGTGGTTCTCGAGTTATGTTGCAAAGAGGGGTAAAACAACGTCACTTTTGTAAAACGTACATAACTCATTAACAACAATAAATCAAGCAAGGTTTCAAAGTATGAAGTTTCGCAAAACATCAAGTTATTATTTTTAAATAATATATTATTGATTTAGATAATGAAAATCGATCTTTTTGGCAGCTTGGACAAACAATACTTAGTCAACAATTAACTTCATTAATTTCTTCCATTCTAAACTACAATGCAGCACTTTATTGTTAATATGTGTATTGTCCCATTGGAACGGTCCAAAAATGAGTCTATTTGTAGTTTCCCAATTATCTCAGTGATGAGTGAACGGATTTTAATAATTTATGCACCAATCTATAGAAGACACTTCATGGATTTTGAATCTGCAAGAAAGTTCTAATTTTATTGCTGATATTTTAAGTTATGTCCCACTATCCACAGGACATATTTTTATTGAGACACCCTGTATAATAATCATGGTAATAGCGCCACCAAATAAGTGAGTGATATATTGTTGAGATTTGGCGAGTATTGGTGGTGCATCACTGGCATGATAATCATAGATCATTTATTAAAATTTCTAAACAAAAATGTTCAATTCTAGACCTGGACAATACTAACAGCTATCACACTAATTATATACTTCTTATTATTTTTGTTAACAAACAATATTAAAAAGCACACACTAAACCCTGGACAAGGCCAACATGCCAGTGCAAATCAACATCATGGACCAATGCAGGGAAAACAAATCAAAAACAAACAATTACCAACAAGAAATGCTTAAAAATCATTTAAAAGAGCCAACATACATGATTAAACAATGTTCAGTTTGAGGTATTCGAGGTTATCCCATAAGGGCTTATTCCTACAATTCCAAAAAATTTATTAGCCCAACAGCTAGTTTATAAATGTCTTTGGATTGAACTTTATCTTTACTGACCAGGCCACGAGAACCAACCTCAAAACAAACAAGATTTGTTTTCATGAGATGTTTTTATATTTTGTTCAAAAGAAACAGAGAGTTCAGCAATCAAAGCCTGTTGGGCAGATTCATTATACAAAAATGTGTCCGGGCGTTGAGATGTAGGCAAAATATTTGGAAGTATTGTACACCCGGATGAGGTCATGCCCTTGATCAGCTGTTGATGTCCGCAAAAACCTTCACATCGTCGTTTTTAGAAAGAGAGATCAAACACTAAACACTGTTAGGATCGAATCGTGTCTCCAAAAATACCTCCCTTGCTTAAGGGCATCGGAACAATTATTGAGGATACGGTGTAAAGTCTCGTTGTTTTGCAGAGCTGACACCGAGCATTACTCCGCTTACCCCAAGTTTTCAGGTTGGAAAGGGAAGGCAAGAAGTCGATGGAGTAACAGACAGCAAAGGACAAGACCCCTTTGGGAAGATCATACATTATAGAACCTCAGTTAACATCAGATTGTTTAGCATATATAGGTGTCCCAAAAAGGCCCCTCATTGCGCCCTCTTTTTCTCCTATTTCAGAAAAAATTGTTGGTATGTAAAGACGCATTTACCCGTTAGCTTTAATAAACCGAAACAATTATTTCAATCAAGTTTTGAAGATATAGCCTTTTAAAGAAATATATCCGTTTTTCCCTCTGTCCACGGAGGAGGTTTGGCTACTTCAAAGATTGAAAAGTGCATATACCATGCATGAATAAAAAACATTCCTCGATGATAACTTTATAAAATAACAAGTTTATTTTAGGGAATGGGCTTTACCGATGGGCTTATGGGTTATGGATTTTGTTAAGTGTCATTAATTTTGGCGAAATTGATGTGAGATGGGACTTCTTTTGTTTTTTTCTCGGTTATTTTATGCCTTTTTGTTTTATTATAATTATAATTATAACATAATTATGTTTCTTTCTTTCTTACTTTATTGTTTCTTGCTTTCTATTTATTGACAACATAAGTCATTTCTCTTATTAGAAAAAACGGTAACCCTGAAGATGGCTGTTTAGTTTGTCTTAAGTTTACTGTGCTGCTCTGCCCTCTACCTGGTTGCCTCATTGACGAATACAGGTTTCAGCCCTAGTTCTCATTGCATCAATTGCGTTGCGTACCAACCTTGTGCGCCGGATACTTGCGAATATAGCAGTAATACGTTTGTAGAGATTTTGGATTTTGCCACAAATGAAGAAATCAAGTGATGTGAGGTCTTGTGATCTTGCAGGCCACTCCACAGCATGACCCATCCCAACCACTCTGTTTGCTATCCGTGGACAGAGTGAAAAACGGGTACTTGGGAATATCTTCAAAAGTTGTGAGCCGATTGAAAAATTTGTTTTGGTTTATTAAAGCTAACAATTAAAGGCTTCTTTACATACCAACATATATTTGATCAACTTTTCAGAAACAGGCGAAAAAAAGGGCGCACTGAGCGGCCGTTTTTTTTGGGACACCCTGTATAACCTCATGCATTCTCTCTTGTTGTAATAAGGGACGGACAAAGTCTCTCCAATAGTTAGTGGGATTTTTTTTTTTTTTGAGAATGCTTTGAATGGTCTTTTTGATGGCGGACCATCTATTTAAAGGTGAAATCATAATAGCCTTAGCAACAATTGAATTGCTAGTCCGGACATTTTCAATTCTTTATTAACTTATTCACCTTTGTCTGCCTTTTGTGGTAATTTTTATTCTCTAAACTGAACTGTATAGCTGTGTTCAAATTGAGGGCGCTATTTAAATATATTTTTAATTAAAGCCAAATAATATGAGTTATTCCTTACATTTTTGTGATAAAAAGGTTTTTGAAAATTACCTTGCTATTTGTTACACTTTTATGATGATTTAATACCACTAAAGCAGTGTCTACACCTTGAAAAGATAAAAACACGATTTAAGATAAATAACGCCATCAGTGTTCATTTTATTTTTAATTACATAGTTTTACATGCCCTCAAACAAACTACAACAAAATATATAGACCACTTGACATCACTGTTTATCAAGAAAGGCGAGGGACTCGTCTATCGATATGCTCGAACGAGCCGCTACACTGTTCAATGGCTTTCCTGTACTATATGAAATGTGGCGGGCGATTTAAAATGCACGTGCCCTTAGCAGACTACGATGCGTACGCACACTGCAGGGCAAAGAACAATTATTGAAATTGCCATAATGCGCGCGCATACTGCCGGGCAATGATGTCAGATGCCAAGTGGTCTATAGACGAATCCAACGAGCCAAGTCATGGTTAGGATTTGGTCGGCCATTTTCGGGTCCCCGCTAGCACCAACCTGGTGTTTTGAGCGCCCCATTGTGCAATAAAAAGCCGCCTAGAGAAGATGCAAGGAGGGTTAATAGAATAATATATACAATAGAGATAATTCCGCAGGTAATCCCGTCGCATCTATTCATACATAGTCCTTTTGTTCGCAAGTACATCCATTTGTAGCGTTTGATCTGGTGTATGAGACCGCCATGGTTGATCAATTTGCACGCTGGAATTAGAAATATTTCCAATGTTTTTATAGATATTTTTGTCCCATTTTGGTTGTTGTTAATATAGGCCTATAAGTTTATTAGCATTTTTCAGCGCAGTGATTAGTATTGATCATTTTTTATGTATTTTCGGTAGTTTTCTGAAGTCTGATAATCAAAATATTCTGGTACAAGCACTACAAGCAGGTTGCACTCATCACCTGTGTATGTCTGCAATCATAGATTGAACACAATACCGCTTTTTTCAAAGATACTTATCGTACAGGTGCGAGTGATCAGAATAAAATGGTTCAATGCATAGATACCGCGTGTAGTTAATCCGATTATTATGTGACTTCAACAGCGAATAGACCATAGCTCTGTGTTTTGCCGAAGGGAACTGTATTGTGTTGTAAACTTTAATCATTCTTTTGTGTACCTGTGTTTTCGCGGATGGTGTAAAACGGGTGATGGAATGCAGTTTAAATTTTCCGCCAAGGCCGAATCATTTCACATTTTGGATGCATTGTAGCCGACGGGGACCCAACTAAAGGCTGCTAGTCAGGTGTAGGAATGCGTGAATTTGGATTCGTCTATAGACGAATCCAACGAGCCAAGTCATGGTCAGGATTTGGTTGGACATCTTTGGGTAGCCGCTAACACCAACCTGGCGTTTTGAGCGCCCCATTGTGCAAATAAAAGCCGCCTAACACCTAGAGAAGATGCAAGGACGAGGAGGGTTAATAGAATAATATATACAATAGAGATAATTCCGCAGGTAATCCCGTCGCATATATTCATACATAGTCCTTTCATTCGCAAGTAAATTACATCCATTTGTAGCGTTTGATATGGTGTAGTTAATCCGATTATTATGTCACTTCAACAGCGAATAGACCATGTAGAAGCTGTGTGTTTTGCCGAAGGAAACTATAGGGCATATTGTGTTGTAAACTTTAATCATTCTTTTGTCTACCTGTGTTTTCGCGGAAGGTGTAAAACGGGTGATGGAATGCAGTTTAAGATTTCCGCCAAGGCCGAATCATTTCACGGCTACCCAACTAAAGGCTGCTAGTCAGGTGTAGGAATGCGTGGATTTGGATTCGTCTATATATAGCGCCAGACCAACACCGGCATATTACCCAAGGCCATACACGCGTATTTGGAACATGAACAATGCAATATGCAGAATGAAGTCGATGAAAATGTGTATTATCTTATGTAGTTGACTAAAGAGATTAATAATGTCGCATTCTTATCAATGTCTTCCACAGTTGGGGATGACTGACAGATTCAAAGGCCTTGCTGTAGTCAATGAAGCAAAATTATAATATATACAGTATTATTAAGTGGTAGTCTGTGATCTTTACACCTATCAAGTATATTTCCGATTTTTATCAATCTAGATGTGCAATGGTTTTGGAGGATGGTGAGAAGGAAGTGGTGGTTTGAGTGAGCCTATATTTGCGCCTGGCTACAGAGCGCATGGCTCTGTAGCCAGGCGCCTTCGTTCAAGGGTATTAGGTTTGGTAGGGATCATTTTTGCCAGACGACGGTGGCAAAACAGACATTATGACGGCAACACTGCCTGGACGTTGGACGCAATTTATCGTCGATGTCAGCCTCTAGTAAAAATTAGTGCTTTGTGATTTAAAACATTCTCGCACCAGGTAATTAATAGCCATCAGTTGAAAATGTATTTATTTTAAATATTATTATAATCTAACATTAAGGCGTGGGGTATGAGCGTACATGTATCTGGAGAAGGGAAGCAACGAGTTACCCCAAATCACAGCGACAGGTAGTGACTGGGCCGCCGAGTGCTAATATATATTTATTTTGGAAGGTTTGTGTTTGTTTTAAATTTTGGGGCGTTTTTTCCCAAATTTGATATTTTTTGTGATATTTCAAAAAAGCGACATGCCAAGGACAAATCTTTTTGCACATACTTTGTTATTGCTAATACAACTCTGTATACGTACGCTACAATTCGTTTTGGTGATTTAGTAATATTATACATTTTGTGACTGCATTTTGGCGTTTTCGATGCGATTTTAGGCTTACCGTGATTTAACGTTGATACCGTAAAAACTCGTCTAGAAGCATATATATCAAAGAAACGCCCTCAATAAAATTAGTTGATTTTTGTATTTGGAATTTGAGCAACTATAATTATACTGGCACCACCGTGTACTGGCAATAGGTGGCTATAATAAACTCCTCAACAAAAGTTTTTTCAAGCATCTGTATCTCCAATTATTTTTGACATATTCATATCGTGTTGCATATCACTGGATAGCTACAATACTCCCCTTTACAATGACACCCCATTTGAAACAACAACATTTTTCACGGCTGAGTGCATGCCTTGTGAATGTAGTGGGGTCTCAAAATGAATTTGCCAAATTGACCATTAAAAACTTCGGTCGAAGTTTTGCCACAAGTTTAAAAAAATAACGGTTAGTTCATGAAAAGAAGAAGTGAAATTTAGCAAAACGCGACGAGGTGTATTTGCCCGTAAGAGAGCTCTATTGTTCCGCTATTGTATCCGCTATTGTATCCACTATTGTATTCTATTCATAAAAGCTACTGCAGGAATCGCGGCAATCCCTGATATTGCTGATGTCTACCGCCGGCGTTTCGCATTTATTAACAATCAAAATTATCCCATACTCTTACATTTATAGTCTTATTCTCACCTTTTATATAATATTCAGAAATTGCAATTCGGAAAACTACTAACTTTTCAAGTGAAAATATATATTCCATCGAAAATATATCAGACTTAATTGTATACATAGAAATCTATTATACCCAACCCATAAGTGCCCAATGCACCCAAATATCCCCGACCCTCTATGACTTGTTCACAAGTTGATGCTTTACAAATTACCCTCACTTGACCAAACACGCATAATACATGATCGAAACACCCAGCAGAGTTTTACATAAGATTATGTGGCTTGTCTTAATGATTCAAAAGATGCTACTTTCTTACCCACTGACACTAGCTAATTTGCATGGCAGAAATCTATAGTGCGGACACTCTTCAGTCGCAAACCAACAAAATTCGTGCTATTTTGGCGTTCTTGCAAAAGAAATCTCGTGAATCGAGTGCCCTCTCAACAATATCCCTAGATGTTTGCCAATAATGACACACTCTAGAAACGCCAACATAAATCACCCAACAGCTTCATTTTAAGAATTATTTCAGTATCCAAATCAATAGGAACAGAATGAGTATGGTCTACACATTCCAGGAAAATGTTTTATTTGTTTCTTCCGCCATTCTATATTTCCCTAAAATTATCACAGTTTTTCTCCAAAATCCTATGTAAATGATTCTCCACGCTACGCAGAAATTATGTGCGATAAATCATACAAATTTGCCACAATTTTACATCACTTTAGACAGTATTGCAATATCTTGATTTTTAGGCATTTTGAACGGCAACTTGAGTATTTTCAGAAATCAAATATCGCGCCAAGGGGATGACACTCTTATTCACGCATTCATTTACAACGCTAACTTGTATCGAATCCCGGTGGTTTGCGACCAATGAAATGTCCGCACCCCTGGATTTATTAATCCCTGGTATGAATTATGTATTAGATTTGTCAAGGCAATAACCACGATCCGTTTTGTAATAATATAAAAGCATTTGCAATAGAATCCCGCTGAGTTCAATGAACTGCGCCCTGAAACCGATGGAGAAGTGCCCCATAAAGAAGCTATCCCATTGACCTCTATTAACAGGTCAGTGAGCTCTCCATACACAAATGAACAAGTACAATAGGACAAGGCCAGCACCTATTACCTGCTTAGTAACATGTTATTTTGAAGTCTTGAAGATTAGTAATCGTCTGTGCATATGAACTGCGCATTTATGATGCAAAATATTAGTTCTATATAATATTAAATTACAAATACTGGTATTATGATATACAAAACGACTAATAAAATCATGTCATCATGGCGTCATGTCAAAGGTTCATTATATCCCGTATGTTTGTCTAAATTCATATATATATTTGAAAACAATTTCTACACCAATTTAATATGTACTCAGGTGGAACCTTGCTTTTTTAATTTTCATTTCTTTTTATGTAACAAATTCAGGTTTTTCCATTACGCGGGGCCGCCGGGCAATACAAATTTAATGCTAACATTGAATGAACGCAGAATCAAGAATGGGCGTTTCTAGTACATACAGCGTCTGACTCTACCTGAGGACCTAGCCTAAGTCCCATGGGCTCCAAGAGTGGCTCTCCATACACACATGAACAAATACAATGACGGGTCGCCATTGCTCTCCATACACAAATGATCAAATACAATGGCGAGTCCGACTGCCATGCAAATGAGCCAAATGAGCAGGTCTGCTCTGTGATACCACACTGATCATACTGATCTTTATGTTATTACAGCGAGGGCGAGGCCCACATACAATGTTCAACACAAAGTGAACGATGTTATAACTTGGAGGGCTAACAAACCAACACCGCCAAATTCGACTGACGTGTGTACAACGTGGGATGCTATGAGGAAATTGAATACTCGTTGTCTGATCATGCATGTGTGTTTATGGTTCGGATAGCGGTTACTTAGCAACTCTCGTTCCGCCTTGGGTTTATTGAATACACTCTATAAGTCATCAATATGTCGTTTCCAGTCCTTGGCTGAACTATTGGGTTCAGCTATTTTTAATAATTCTGTTACCCCATAGCATTAAAAACTAGTATTTTGATAATTAAAATAGCTGGATGCGGTATGCAGCTGACTGGGGTGGTTACGGGTCGTTAAAACCACTAGAACCACAAACCGCGAAATATGGATATCCAACTAGTTTGCCCCGCAGAGCTACAAAGAACCGCTACCCGCGAAATATGGATATCCAACTAGTTTGCCCCTCGGAGCTTCAAAAAACCACTCACCCCGAAATATGGATATCCAACTAGTTTGCCCCGTAGGGCTACAAAGCACCATTAACCGCGAAATATGGATATCCAACTAGTTCACCTCGCATGGCTACAAAGAACCACTTAGCGCGCAATATTTTTTTACCTCAAAAAAAGAATTAATATCTACCAAAAAACGTTTCAAAACGTAAAAAGCGGCCAAAGTTTAAAAAATCTTTCCTGTGTGGCTTTTCACCCTTTTTTAAACTTGGTCCCATTTATGAAAGTTTTAAAGACCCATACGAAGTCATCTATAGGCTACTTGTTGGTTTTCTTAGTTGTCAATGTTTATTTTGTAGAGCAAATGAATTAATGTTCGTGCGTAATTGAATTTTTTTCCGTATAGACGTTATAATGTATTTTGTAGCAAATACTCACTTTGTTAAATTCTTCATCGTCATGTGCGATTCTGCGCCTTATGTACAGATGTAGGGCCTATATGTAGCAGGTTGACACACAGTCAATTTGCTAAGTATATAATACTCTACTACTCTTTATGATCACGCAATATAATAAAACATAAACCTTGAAATGTTTTTGATAATACATACGGTAGCCTACGTCATATTGCACCGCTTTCGAACAGTCTTAAACCTATAAGAGTACATTGTTGCATGTAAAAATTAGGACTCATTCTTCATGTTAATACTACTTTACTAAATGGGACCAAGTTTAAAAAAGGGTGAAAAGCCACACAGGAAAGATTTTTTAAACTTTGGCCGCTTTTTACGTTTTGAAACGTTTTTTGGTAGATTATTCTGTGCTCAAACAAAGCTATCCACTAACCTCAATAGCGGGTGGAAAACCACAGGCAGCCACAATAGTCAGGCACCTTCTACTCATGCTGCTCACCGACCTGGTTACACGTTACTGTGGGATGGAATTCCATTCTTCCACAAGAATTCGTCGCAGGTCATTCAGTGTGGTTGCCTATGGGCTTCTTTGGCACGCACAGCACGATCAAGCTGGTCCCACTAGTGTTCAACCGGGTTGAGGTCTGGCCCCCGGGTCTGGCCTGATGACAGGTCATCTTGACTCTACTCCCATATTCTGTAGGTAGTCGTTGACTACCGTGGCTATGTGGGCGAGCGGTGTCATCTTGGATTGCATTAGGTCCCAGATTGTGAAGTTATGGGATTGCAGCTTACTGCACAGAATAATGGTCAATTTGGCAAATTCATTTTGAGACCCCACTACATTCACAAGGCATGTACTCAGCCGTGAAAAATGTTATTGTTTCAAATGGGGTGTCATTCGCTACTTGCACAGTTCCGCCATTATGCACTATGTGCGGGGAGAGCCTCGAACTGGCAGCATACATGAATGGGAATTGAACTAGTCATAACGTTCTGTGTAAGGTTACATAATTCTTCCTTTCATGTATGCTGCCAGTTCGAGGCTCTCCCCGCACATAGTGCATAATGGCGGAACCGTGCAAGTAGCGAATTGTAAAGGGGAGTATTGTAGCTATCCAGTGATATGCAACACGATATGAATATTTCACAAATAATTGGAGATACAGATGCTTGAAAAAACTTTCCAAACTTTTGTTGAGGAGTTTACATTCCATCTATGTATTATTGTAACACTAAGCAATTGTAATGACATAATAACGAATGTTTCGTATAATTATCAGGATCATATAGCCCAATTGATAGAGCGTCAGACTTTGGCCCTAAAGTGAGCACGGTCTGGGGACTAGTTCCGTTTTATGCTCGTTTTGATTAAACTTTTTGACATGTTCTTTTTATCTATCAAATCTACCTTTCTTCTTCTAGGATTTCATTTTAGGTTTTTTTTAACTTATTTATGATTGATTTATTTATTTATGTATTTATTTATTTATTTATTTATTTTTTATTTTTTTAAAGACATTTTGTAGTTTTAAAGAAACTCGTAAAAGCATTTATTCTAAACAATCTCGAAACCCACGGTTAGAGCAGCCATAGGCTTTAGGTACATATTCTTAGGAGCAGAAAGTACCCAAATTGGTGTTTTATAAACATTGACATTCGTTTGTGGCGAGTGACATGGTCTTTCAATTCACGCCGAATGTCCTTGACAGGATTGACGAACAGTGGTCATGAAAGAATTCAAAAGATAACCTCTGCCCCAATAATCCCAAGCTATTGTCTGAAGGAACATAAGGAAACGCGGAATAATAGACTTGTGATGCAATTTTTAAAAAATTGTTTTGTTGCCACAATTGCAGTCTTTTCAATGAAAAATAAAATAAATGAGGAATAATAATTATTCCATGTCTGAATCTATTATCCCTCCATGAATAGAATGTCTTCAAAAACTTTAATCGTTTCATCTTACAAAGGAAACTATTTAGCTCATTTAATTTTGTTTCGCTTGCACTGTTTTATCACGGACGTTGGCAGAAAATGCACACTTCTCTTGTATAGAGTTTGTGCGTGAAATTATTGATTGGCTCAAAACAAAAGATTTGAACCGGTGTCCTTCACCGTAATCATGGCGCAGTGCAGTCCATTTAATCAAATGATGTCATCAACCTATTGATCATAGTGCATTCGTTATGTTTGTGAGACGAACTATCGCAGTAGACTGATTGCAATCATGCTTTTTTTGAATGCATTTACATAAACGATGTCTTGAATAGAGGTTATCCGTGTTCTATAAGCTGCATATCCTACCAGCGACTCCTATACGCTGTAGAAGTGACGTAGTTACCATAGCAATAGATGAATACAATTTTGAATTTACCGCCCTGCACTACAACGTACACGCGGTACCGATGCATTGAACCATAGATGTCAAAGAAAGGCTGATCACTCGCACCTGTAAGATAAGTATCTTTGAAAAGAGTGGTATTGTATTCAATCTATGTTTGCTGACATACACAGGTGATTAGTGTAATCTGCTTGTAGTGCAGGGCGGTCTATTCAAAAATTGTATTCATCTATTGCTATGGTAGTTAATCCGATATTGACGTCACTTCTACGGCGTATACCTTGTTTAGGACTTTCAAAAGAAGTACCTGCATGTGCAACCATGAGCGTGTTTATAGTGAGACAATCTTTCCGTTATTTAGCTAAATTACCGCGTAGTCTAGATTTGCAATGGTTAGTAAAACATAAACAAATATAGACTGCGTGGCAGTCCAGCTAAATACCGCATAATCTGGCTCACTATAAACACGCTCCATGACTATTTCAAAATAGCCCGCCAAGGTCATGCAGGTAACTCCGAGGTCGTGCATTGAATTAGTTTGAATGAGGAATACTACGGAAACCTGCGTCTTTTGTTAGAAGTCACGCATAGTGGATAACCTCTATACGCTAATGAAAATATGTAATAATCGGATTTACTACCATAGCAATAGGTGAAAACAATTTTTGAACATACCGCGTTGCACTGGTACGTTCAAGCCGTACCTCAACATTGAACCATATCATGATAATATTGACGAAGTTGAAGCCCCATTCAAATACATGTAGCTAATTTTAACTGTCAGTATAGAGGTTGTGCATATGATGTATCATACCGTGAATATGGCGGACTACTCAAATGCATTTAACAAAAGCATGATTGCAATCTACCGCGACAGTTCTTCTCACAAACAAACAAAAATGCACTACGATCAAATAGGTTGATATGATGACAACATCTGATTGAATGGACTGCACTCAGAGAAGATGTAAAAGAAGGAGATAGATCCAGCTATCCTCAAACAAAATATGTGTGTTGCCGCTCATTCAAAAGCAATCACGCTATTTAGGTTTAACAATAAAATACAACAAAAGGGTTCGAACCCATGACGGGTGTGATACACAAGTTGCTACTTACTGGTTTTAGGGAAAGGTCAGTGTCTGTATACCATCAATACCATGCATACCATGCATGCAGATCCTAACATCCAGTTTATTTCAAATAAAATATGACCGAAGTTCCATGGCAAATAATAATTTTGCACGCTTGGTTACGCTTTCAACCTCTACGATTTATGATACAGACTATTTTCAATTATCAAAATATCTTTATTAGGTTTGCAGGAAATGACAGGAAAATACATTAAAACAATAAAATATAGATGATCAAAAATCATCCCGTTTCTAACAAAATCCTAAAACACTCTCCTAAATAATTAATATATATTCCAAAATGGGCTGATTTTTTTGGAATCTTTACAAAACTACATTTCTTTCTTATAGTATCCACGTGCGGTATCCCTGCAGAGCAACATCAGGTACTTAACACACACGTGTCATACTTTCAAGGAATTATCTATAGAAACATTGGATATGGTTTCAATTCTGGAGTGAAAATTAATCAACCGTAGTCGGCAAGGCACATCACATCAAAGGCTACTTTCAAGTAGATGTGTAGCTACTTGAGAATAAAGGACTATGAATAGGTGCGACAGGATAACCTACGGGATTATCTCAAGGATATAATTCCGTTCTTCCTCCTTCTTTTTCAACTTTCCTGACTGCACTGCATAAATACGGTGAATAACACCGGTTCAAATCCTTTGTTTGGAGTCAATCGATAAAGGCATGCAGGGCCTCTATATAAATTACAGAATCACGTGAATACATTATTTCTGTCTTAAATATGCGGCTTTCGGCTGCAAGCCTGCACATCTATCTATGACGATAACAAAAGTACAAAATCTGAATTTTGATGATTTTTACGATCGTCCTGATGAGGAGATCACTGAATAGGTCTTTAGATTACTCCTCTCCTTACCCTGACAATATGAATCAAAGAAAAATAAAGGAATAATAAAATAAAAACAAGGAAAAAAAAAAAAGACAAAGAAAACAAAGAAAAGAAACAATAGAAGAAAAACAATTATAGAAAAAAGAAAAGAAAACGGAGAACACGAAAGGAGTCTTAATAGAAGAATGTAAAAAAATATAAATGAAAAGATTGAACATGATGAGGCTCGAACTCACCATCTTCCAAACTAAAGCCCGAAACACTCGTGTACCAGAGTCTGATGCCTTACCAAGTGAGCTATGCTCGTGAGACACAAAATGAAAATAAAATAATACATTGTATACCTGTTTGTGTCGGTAATTGATTTGCTCAAATTCCATAATGGTATGATATTGTGGAGGGCACCTGCATGAATTTTGCTTTCATCACAGGCGCTTCTATATGCATCTAGACGGGTTTTTACGGTATCTGGTCTTGCTCATTTTATACTTTTACTTTGATCGTCGGCTTTTGAAAATAACATAATGTAGGTTGGCTCTGAATAAGTATCGTAGTCCTCTTGGTGGGGTTTTTCATGATATAATTAGTTTGTATTTGCATGTAACAACCCAAAATCGACCTCTGAATTCAGGGTTGAAGGCTGTTTTCGGAATACCCGTGGACTCAAACAAGTGCACGAGTGGCAACTATGGTTTTATACTTCCCGCATTGATGATTGATTGATTGCGTCTACGCCTAATAATATACTTCTTTGTATAGATTGACTGTTGCTGGTGTACAAAGAATTGGTTACATTTTGGTTAGTATGTGCAAAAGGGATAGACCCTTTGTGCGCCTTTCTATCATGCAGAATCTTTACCCGCAGACATGTGCCCGTGTCATGTGCCAATATTGCGTAACGTTAAAGGTTAAAGCGCCTGTCACACTACACCGAATAGGTCTTCCGTACAAGAAACTGATGGTATTTTAGTAAATCCGTTGTTGTTCGTCAATGATCGTTTTATGTTCTTTTTATGTCCTGCTATCATCCGCCAAATGCGTTTCGTGTTAGGTGATGTTCGCTTAGTCCGTCGACAAGTTTTGCCGGCCAGTCCATATGCAGGGCCCGTGACATTTTGTCACCAAAGTCAGTATTTAAGACGGACTTAGGTCTATTCCTGACTTTAACATATCATTCCATGCATGCTTTACCTGCAATTACGAGTCTGAAGTCTTATATGTGATGCGATCAAGCAAAATCAGTCGGAACTCGGAAATATTGATTTTGAGATATAACCAAATGAAGGAAATATTTCCTTTTGTTTTGGAAACCCTTTAATTGCTCATATCTTTGGAACTGAATGTTCAATACCAATGGGGTTTTCTGCAAAACCCAGCTTTGTAAATGGTTTTTACTATTCTGTTAGAAACTGAAAATTTATTATTGCCGAGTTCCGACTGATTTTGCTTGATCGCATCACATATCTACGTGTCAGTGGACCAGTGTAACATTTTAAATTTTGCAAATTCAATTCGGGCCTTCTTTGTTTATTGTTTAAGGCAATAATAGTGTAAAAATGATGCACCAAAAAACAATTTTCAAAATTTTCCATTTTTAAAACAAAATTTTACACAATAGGCCTAATAAGGTAAATGTACATGTACAGTCCCCATGCAAATGGCCTCAATTAGACCTTCATTTTGAAAAAATGGACAAGTCTGTCGTTTTGCTTCTGCTTTGGACATCCACGTGCTATGTTTAAAACAATTCTTTATATTGTACAATAATGGTGAAAACTTTTCAATTTCTTCAATTAGGCTTTCGTTTCACCAATTTGCGGCTTTTTCAAACTAAAATAATATCTAATAATAGTGCTAAGATTGATCCACAAATGGCTTCAATTGGGCCTTCATTGTCCAAAGGTTTCTCACCTCTATTGTCCCCCGGACGCTGATTGCCCTGATATGTAAGATTTGTAGCCCTTTTTGTACTTTTTTCCCCTTAAAAGTTTTCTTTCCCCACTTTGTCCACTCTCTGAAAACGTGCTTGCTACACCACTGCCTCTGAGGGGCCTAAAACCCTCTCAAACACCCTTTCTTCCCCCACTTTTCTGATAGGGTCAACGTCCCTGCTGGTGACACATGGGACGGATTCGCCGGTCATTTATCTCGTATAAGACGCTTGCAGGATTATTAGCGGCCACAACGCATAGAGAAACGAAAAAGAATCGGACCTCCAAATCCGGTCATTTGTCGGACGTTGAACGATAGTATATAAGACGCCTGCAGGATTATTAGCGGCCACAACGCATAGAAAGACGAACGGGAATCGGACCACAAATCCCACCAAATCTCCTGCCGGACTGGTGATTTTTCCAACGGATAAAATATTTTTGTATACGGTGATGTTCGTTAACCCAGTCAGTCGTAGTGTGACAGAGCTATAATATATTTCTTTGACATTGAGTAGACTGTGTGATTCTATGGCCGAGCGGTCTAAGGCGTTGTGGTTTCTTAGTTGCTGTTTTGAGCGTCGCTTGTTCGAAACCGCGCGTCTGTCACTTTTCTTATGCTGCTTTATTTTTCCAGCGTAGGGCCAAGAAAAACTGATTTGTAATTTCTTTTTGTATTATTTATTTATTTATTTATTTATTTATTTATTTATTTATTTATTTGTTTCTTTATTTATTTCTTTATTTATTTATTTATTTATTTATTTATTTATTTATTTATTTATTTATTTATTTATTTATTTATTCATTCATTCATTCATTCATTCATTTATTTATTTATTTATTTATTTATTTATTTATTTATTTACTTATTTGTAATATTGTAGCTAAATGTACAGCTGAAAGAGTGCTCAATACGTAGGTAGAGCAAAAATACATAAATGTCAACACATTTCCATGGTATGGGTTGGTACCCTGGGTTTCACGTCCGTTTAATACGGGCGATCATCAGCCAACTGATTATTTCTTTTTTACATGGCTTGTTACCTTTCTCCTATGACGACAAGTCGATGATATGAGTTCATACACTTCTAGTGCCCGTTTCTATTCATCGTTATGTATTCTTCTCCCGTGCATTATTTTCGCGAACTACCCTTCATAGCCCAAATTATCTAAAACCCGCACGCTAAACAATAGATTCTAGATAATACGTGCACGCTCAAATTACTCTGGTGTTGTGCGCTTTGATTTTGCTTTGCATGTTGGGCATGCAAGAGTAACTAATTTTTACTGTAGGCCTACTTAAAGATCTTGTTAAGGGCATGTCCACGTGGGAAGTGGACTGTCAATTAATCTTAAGAAAGTTTTTCCCACATTAGTTTTCACGTCCCTACTGAAAGGTGGATTGAACCACGTTATATTTCTGTTCCTGGGGTGGTTATTTGTGTTCTGTTGTGCTGGACAGTTAGCAGCCTGCACAACCGATTCTTTAGAAATGCTTAGTCGCGCTAAAAGTCGATCGATACATGTTAAAATCAGCACAATTCAGAGATACACCTTTTTGCTATGAAATTAATTTTCTCGGTCAAATATAAAGCAATATTTTTTTTTCTTCAGTAATGTCAGTTAAAAACTTGGTGTTTGGATATAAATTTTTTACTAATCCTGGTGTTAAAATTAAGCATCAAATTGTGTCTTTTAGTGTGATATTTTTGATTTTTATAGGCCTTCAGTTCGCCCGCGAGCTTTTTACGGAATTCATTTTTAGCGTCTCAAACTAATATAGTTTGCTAAAGAAAGATATTTCCCACCTCTGTAAAGCACATCGTGTGGGTCTATATATTATAGTTTTGTCAGAATTTCCGTTTTTGTTTTACCCTTTTTCCCTTCATTTATACCATCAAAAAAGTACGAATATACATTCTGTGGTGTTAAAATGGTACAGTTACAAACGGTGTTCTATTTTGCAAATAGCATTGTCATAAATTATGATTAATGATCTCAAATAAATCAAACATCAAATGAGAATAATCGAGCTTCTATTAATTAAAAAGGGCCAAAAACAGGTGGATCATAATTATGCAAGATGACACCATTGCAAAATATTCAGCATTTTACAAATGAAATCCATGTAGGCCTATATCTAAAATAACATGGCCGGGCCCGGGAAACACACACTAGCGCATAATATCATGATCATGCTTTATAATACTGAACAAATTGTAAAATCCCAATGTCGTGTGTTTTAATATAAATAGATTTTAAAGTTCAAATTATAGAGTTATAAAGTCCAGTTGATATTGATATGTTTTTTTCTCTCATCTCAATTCACCGTAGTACTAGTCGGACATCTAAATCGATCGTTTCCAGGTGAACTGGTTCAGTGCTATCTGTGTTCGAAACCACGATATTAAATGATCACAACATAAAGTCAATTGGTTACAAACCATGCGTGAATAAGTTACTAAAGTATGACGTATGGCGCAATCGATACCATTGATAGCTAACTTATAGAGGGATTGATTTTCTTTACCAGTTGAATGCTGCCTAGCTGGTCAATGGCCTGACGGTGTTTTTAAAATGTAAGATATTTTCCCTAATATTAAAACTAATATAATGAATGCGGCAATTAATATTGCCTATTGTTTTAATACACTCAAAGTGTATGACGGATAATGTACTCGTGCAAATGCATTCGTCAAGATAATTGCACTTGCCATGGAGTTGACCAATGCATTGCACTCAGTTCATTATGCTTATCAGATTTCTTATTTAAAGTGTTTTGATTATTGATTATTTCGATTTTCTCCTCTAAGCAAAGGTTGCATAACTCCGATTGACGCATCGATGTATTTGACCTTTTTACTATGTCCCATCGAATTTCACAGTCCCTTTCCTCTTTCTTTGATTTCCATACAAACTTGGAAAGTTCTGTTTCAGTTGAGTATTTTTCGTGCCGGAATGATTTCGTATGATTATGGTAACGTGTTTTAAATGGGCCACCAGATAGGCCTACATTATACATTTTTTGTGTCATCTGATGACACCGTAGCTTTGTATATTATGGAAGTGACGAGGCAATTCCCATGGAGTGGACATGACCCTTTGAAACTACAATTGCACATTTTTGGGGCGTGGTTTCCTGTTTTTCATTCCTGATTACTCTGGTGTTGTGCGCTTTGATTTTGCTTTGCATGTTGGGCATGCAAGAGTAACTAATTTTTACTGTAGGCCTACTTAAAGATCTTGTTAAGGGCATGTCCACGTGGGAAGTGGACTGTCAATTAATCTTAAGAAAGTTTTTCCCACATTAGTTTTCACGTCCCTACTGAAAGGTGGATTGAACCACGTTATATTTCTGTTCCTGGGGTGGTTATTTGTGTTCTGTTGTGCTGGACAGTTAGCAGCCTGCACAACCGATTCTTTAGAAATGCTTAGTCGCGCTAAAAGTCGATCGATACATGTTAAAATCAGCACAATTCAGAGATACACCTTTTTGCTATGAAATTAATTTTCTCGGTCAAATATAAAGCAATATTTTTTTCTTCAGTAATGTCAGTTAAAAACTTGGTGTTTGGATATAATTTTTTGTTACAAATCCTGGTGTTAAAATTAAGCATCAAATTGTGTCTTTTAGTGTGATATTTTTGATTTTTATAGGCCTTCAGTTCGCCCGCGAGCTTTTTACGGAATTCATTTTTAGCGTCTCAAACTAATATAGTTTGCTAAAGAAAGATATTTCCCACCTCTGTAAAGCACATCGTGTGGGTCTATATATTATAGTTTTGTCAGAATTTCCGTTTTTGTTTTACCCTTTTCCTTCATGCTCCGAACATGTCTAACTCAGTACTTTTATCTCGAGAGCAACCAGCAGAAATAGTCGATATTTCCTTTGTTGTTTATCCAGGTCAATTTTCCATTGAAAGCAAATTGCCCGACCAGCGATTTGGTAGCCCAAATCCCCAATTGAGTGTTCTGGTTAAACATGATCAGTAGGAGCGCTATAGGCCTAGGAATTTCTTTGCTATATTGAAGTTCTAGCAACACCGTAGCCATGCCGGTATTCCTATTAAACCCAGGGATATCGATCCACAATGCTAGTATTAGCCTTAGATTTCACTCGTTGATTTTGAAAAATGGTCAGCCGGCAGTAAAAATGGTGAAATGAAAACGCAAATTCTGACAAAACTATGATATATCGCTCACGGTGATGTGCGTTAGAAAGTTGGGAAAAATCCTTCATTAGCGAACTATCTTACTTTGAAAAGCTAAAAGGTTGATCCAAAAAAAGGCTCGCGGGCAGAGTTTAGGCCTATCAAAATCGAAAATCTTACACTAAATGACTAAATTTCACGCCTAAGTTTAACACTAGAATTTGAAAAAAAATACAGTATCAAGCACTACAATTTTTCCTGACATTTACTGAAAAAATGAAAATGATTGCTTTTCATTTGGCCGAGAAAATTAATTTTACATCGAAAAGGTGTAACTAAAAATTTAGCTCATTTCAACACCAAATTCGATCGTTTGTATTGCCTCATTAAATGACTGAGTGAGCCTTGCATAACAAAAGAATCGGTTGTCCAGGATGCTAACTGTGGACATGGTTCTTGAATGTTATTTCATTGTTGTACCCACATGATGAATGAGCTGCAGATAGATGAGCCAGATCATTTTACAGTGAATGTGAGTATTTATAGAGAACCGTTGATGTGTGACAGTGCTGGTGAAATGGTTACCATCTGTTATGAAGGATCTTACCGAACATTTTTTGCAGGGCATGAGGTGAAGCCTGGGTTTTCTACCTGGATGTTCGTCTTAGTGGAACTTGGTAATTTTGAGGATACCAGGAGGTCATTTAAGTTCCTTGATCTTCTAAATGCAACAAGTGGGGGTTCTTTTGCTGTTTTGGAAAGATGATGATCGTAAGTTAAGACTAGCGGGACTCTCTCTTGCGTTTTATTATTCTTGTTGCGAGTGAGCAGCTCTTTACGAGATATATCACTGCCTTTCTGGATTGTTCTTCCTATATCCGCGTTGTTGAAGATGGTCCGACAAGTCGACAAGATGTTTCTCTGCATCGGTGTCCTCAGAACAAATTCTTCTAATCCTAAGGGTCTGGCTATAAGTAAATGTGGCAAACAATACGTGGGTAAAACCAAGAACACTCTCTACACAAGATTCACCAACCACAAGAGTGACATCAAGCTTCATTCAACATCAAAAGGCAAGAACCTCCCCACCGGCCGTCACTTTAATCGACGAATCTGGAGATTTGTTTAGTGGGACACGAACATCCGCTAACAATCGGGCGACCTGGATTGTTGGCTTTATGGACTTTCGGAAGCATGTAGAATTGAGGGAATTTCACGTTCCTGGTATCCGGAGTAATGACTGCGAGTACTTGATCGTCAAGATCAGGTTTGGAGAGGGTGGTCTGGACAGCCTTCGTGTTTTTAAGAGTAGGATCAGATCGGATTTTTTTGTAAGAATTAGTATCATTTAATTGTCGCAAGCCCTCTTCTATATAGGAAGATCTATCGAGAACTACAACTGCCGAACCTTGATCAGCGGGTTTAATCAGCGGGATTACGTTGCTGTTATTACGTAGATCTCTAAGAGCCTGACGATCATTTTTGTGAGGTTGTCGACATATCTGTTCATTTGGATTTTCTTGATGTCAGCAGAGACATTATCCAAGAACCATTCAAGAAGATGGTTATGTTTAGGAGAATTCCGTGTACTCTTGGGCTTAAAGGGATTATCCGACCACTCCGTTTGTTCTTTGTCGTGAAGAAACTCCTTAAGTCTCATTCTTCTGTTGAAATTGTCAAGGTCTTGGTTTAGTTCAAGGCATTTTTTTGTCTGCCTGACCATAGACACTGATATTTTATCCCATTTTATTTTTACTTATTTTCACTTCATAAATTTTCCTCATGTGATTATATGAAACTAATTTAAACTGTTGTTTTTAGTGCAAAGAAGCAATTTGAAATACCAACAGATACATAAAACAATGATAACCAGAGTCTAGAATAAAGTAAAACTTGTAGTGAACATAGCTTGGTGCAAAATTATATATACCGAGACATTCATGTATTGACAAGGCACAGTGCCTATAGGGCATATTGTATGTTTACATGATGCATCCACCTGTTGTTAACTAGTCAATAGTGAAATTTTGGTATAAACACACCAGTAGGAATTCTAGCTGACAGCTTTCCAAATTTGCTTCCAAAACTTTTTAAGGATATGTACGCGTCATGAAGAAATAATGTAGGGAATAATTGAAGAGCTCTGTTGCAAAAGCCCTTACATCCACTTTTGACTGAAATTGAGTTATTGGCATGATATTATAGTGTGGGTAAAATACACATTTTGGTGGTTGCTTGACCTTAATACCTTCCCTTCCGGAGATATCGTATATTTCCCGTTTGGAAATCTGAGGGAATTTTCGTAAATCTGAACTTAAAATGAATATAGAATTGTTTTGTTTTAATTTTTTTGGTGTATAATTGTAGCCTGGAATGTTACCTATTTAAATTAAAAGGAACTGTTTTTGGGTCACTGTGTTTGAAAAAATCATTTTAATTAACAAAAAGGTGTAGGTTCGGAAATACTCAAAAAATGCCATTTTCCCGAATTTAATTAAAAATTCATTATTAAAAAAGTAAATGAGATATTTCAATTTTTCTTTTTGATTTGGAAAGCATTAGTCAAGTGACATAAAGTAGTGCAAACAAATGGGCTCAAACTTGATTGCAAAGGTGGTTTCTAGAAAAGGAGTAAATGTATTTTGTTGCAAAACCCCTTACATCCACAAAAGGCGCGATATAAAATAAATAATAAAATAAATAGGAATTCTTGAAAATAGAACCAAACCCATTCTTTTAGTTTCTATTCATGAACACTTTATCCAAACCCAAATTGAATCAAATCGAACAACTAATACTTGCACAATTACAAAAAGCGGTTTTACTAAAAAAAGTCAAAAATGGATGTAAGGGGTTTTGCAACAAAGCTCTTCAATTGTGTCGATATATTGGCACACTAAATTAATATCATTGTCGTTGCAAAAAATACGACATTTACCCTATCATTTTCATTAACATTCTGTGAACATGTAAGCTTACTGTTTCAAATCAGGACGACCTATCGAATGAATAAATTGGTTATTATTTCATTGGTTTGTTTGTAACACATATCCGAAATCACAATGAAATCGGTCCCTCTCGCCATATTTTCCTGGCCTCTTTCCCAAAAAACCTCATGGGGATTGAAACACTTACAAAGTACATTTGTGTATGAGCTATGACGTTAAAAAGTGTTACGTGCAGCCAATTTGTCTAAACAAAATTTCAAAATCCTATATAACCTTAACAGTCGTCGAAATAAACGTGTATAATGATATGTAACCTAAAGCCGAAAAATGTTAACCTTTCGTATTAAATATACACATGATGTTTAGATATTTTATGAAAATGTATGTATAATACGAAAGATGAAGTTTGTTTGACGCAACGTAGCTACTTGTAAAATGTATTTCCAACAAAAGATATAAATTAAAACTTTTGCTACTCACTACTGCTACCTTCCCAGCAAATACAAAACGTTTAAATGTCGGGTTTATAAAGGGTATATAAAGGGGATAAAACGTTTTCATAACATTAAAAAACATCTTTTGATAACCTCCTATATTCTAACATAATGTTATGTAAGTGTTGACAAAATATTTGGGAAAAATGTTTGCAAAAATATAATTCAAAATAACATTTTAAAAACATTTTAAAAATAGTTTTGTAATGCGTTTTCATACACAATATTTTTAAATGTTTTCATGACCTTTATATAACCCGACCTTTTTATAGGAGGATTTCGTGATCCTAGCATCCTCTTTTTATTACATTTTTCGGTAGATATCCACGAAAAAAAGCTTATTCCAGTTGATTCCGATTTTGCGTTCGTGAGTCATGCATGATTATGTTGTAATTTCGTTCTGGTTTTTTTTGCTAAACGAATTAATCTGCAAGAAATATTTAGTACATAAACATTATATAGCCAGAGGTATCCAGTGGTATAAAAATCTCAAGTTATTTTGTGAAAAGTGGGGGACGAGGCTGTGGATCACGAAATGCCCTTTTAATGTTATTAAAACGTTTTTACCAAAACCAAAAACTCAAAATATAACCTGTTTAAAACGTTTTAAAAACGTCTTGTGTTTGCTGGATTGCAATTGAAGAATTAGTTTTGCACATTTTGATACCTCACATTAAACAAATGACAAGGCAAAAATGTTCTAGTATTCGTATATATCGAGTAATATTTTACCTTCTTTCATAATAAATTTGATTTAATTTGATTCGGTAAGTCTAAATGTATAGGCCTACATTTTTATATTTTTTTATCACTGCGCGTTCACACATTCATTGTTTGTATACTAAGCACATCTAATGGTGATCGTTGTCAAGGGGATATCTCATTTTATATCAGAAGCTAGAAAAACGCAATTAAAAGCTATTCCGAATGGAATATCTAAATAAAGTATGAGTATACTGGTATGATATTCTAGGTCTCCAAGGCTTGAGCCTGTAACAAGCGTACGTCGTATTCATACAAAATACTCTCATATAAAATAAAATGATAAATTATTAATGAAAGACATTATGTTATTTTCGTGGTAACCAATGTGAAGAAAAAAGAGACGATTAACACGTTCGTGTGTGCATGGAAATATCTATTTGACACCTAAAAGCGAATTTCAGATGGAGCAAACTAAAACCTGTGACGTCATGAATTATGCGGCAGAGGAGTACTATAATAGTAGTCAAACATTATCCTGTCAATCAAACTCCACACAGCCTGTGGTTGGTAGAGTGTAAAAGTTAATGTAATAATGAATTAATGAACGCTAACACTTGTGAATCATCATAATCAGTTAAGTTTGATAAGCTTATCCATTAAACCAAGATAACACTCATTGAAAACAGCTCACTCAACTGATTAAATCATATCTTCTCTGGTTAAATACACACAACATATGTTTCTGCTTTACATGTATAATGGAGCAATGAGCTAGTATTATAGTTTCGGTTGGGTGAACGAGTATAAAGCTTGCACCGGGTTGAAGATTCAGATATTTGTGGAAAAAAAAGGAATTGAAACATAGAGCAAGTACTAAAATCATAGCTATTATACTTTTTGATATGATGCTAACTACTGTCTGTTCAATTAGCTTAGATTCTTGTATTTTTAAGATATTTGAAAAAATAAAAAGTTTTGGTCAAAGTCATAAAAGAAAAGTGTTAGCACAGCCTTAGACCCAACGTGATTTATACTTTTAAAATTCCAAAGTTCAATTTGAAACCCTATTTCTTTTAAATTTTGGTCTTTTCCCGCGATATTTTTATAAAAAGCCGTAGAACGTCGGGTACCATAAACTTTTTTGAATCAATCCATTTAGTGCAATGGGGACGATTGTCATAATTTAGATGCGCTGAGTATTTATTCGACCAACCCCATCAGGAAGTATTGTCCAATATATTTGCCAGTAATTCGTGTTGAAACCCCACTGTTGAAACATTGCGTTATTCTACAAATGTGAAGATGAACAGGGTTTTCAGAATAGGCCCAGCTTATATAAATAGGCTATACATTCCTTGCGTATTTATTTATTTATTTATTGTTTGTGTGGATGGGTCTGAGAAGGTGTGGGCCTAGGCCTATTAAAAAACTACACATTTATTTTCTTTCAATTTGTTATTTCGTTTTGTTTGTTGAATACAAACTATGAGAAGGACATTTGGAAACAAAAGAACTTTTGAACAATAAAATATTATTTAAAACAATGACTTAGGCTACAGAAAACAATTCTTGTAAAGTCACTGTATCTGAAAATGTCAAGCGAATGCTGCAGATATTCTTGGGAAAGAATGATGATATTAAACACTCAATTTACATTGTATCAATGAAACCAGTTGAAATAAGAACGAAATCCATAATTTTAATGTCATTGATTAGGAAAAAATAATGCAAATGTGTAAATTTACAATAATGTAAATGTTAGGCATAAAACGTAATTGCGCATACCACACGGAGCTTCACCTAATTTCGTAGGCCTACAACAAAAACCGGTGGACTATATCATCACTATAGACCCTATCCAATAACCGGAACGATATAACAATTGAAATGGCAGGATAGATTGGTGGACAGATTCGATAGGGTCTATGCCCTAAGTTGAGAATGGACCATCCCACTTGATTGGTAAAAAGGTCGCGAACCCTTTTGGTGGACCCAAGTAACTGCCTAAAATGAGGCAAAATTGAAAAGAAATGGGGTTTTAAATTGAACTTTGGAATTTGAAAAGTATAAATCACGTTGGGTCTAAGGCTGTGCTAACAGTTTTCTTTGATGACTTTGACCACAATTTGTTATTTTTTCAAATATCTTAAAAATACAAGAATCTAAGCTAATTGAACAGACAGTAGTTCATTCCGTATAGGTACAACACTGCGCTACCAGTAGGGTTCAATTGCCAATTGTGAGTGCCCCTGTGTTGTGTGCGTACATGTAGTTAACAATAACTGCATGATGTCCCACCACTCACAAGTGCTGTGATGTATACACCACACAAGCTGAAGCAAGGACATAAGAAAAAGAATGCTAAAAAAGCAGAAGCTGGACCAGGCCTGACAAAAGCACAAAACAAAGACCATCCCAGCACTGTCATAAGCGGTGAGTGTCAATTGAGATATAAATGAGACATCACATTCAAGAGAGTATCAAATTCAAGGCATCATAATCATATGGTTGAACAAACACTAAATCAAATCTACATACCCAGGTTTTTTTAGCCAAAACAACAACAACAACAAACCCATTCCCAGACAAGAACCCTCCCACAATCCCCACACCACAACACATTCACACTTGTTTTGCTTTGTTTTGTTTTGTTTTGTTTTGTTTTGTTTTTTGTTTTTTTCAATGTGGCATCAAAAGTCCTTGAAAGAGACTTCAATCCCCTTGTTTTGGGGTGTTGATCCTTTTGAAATGTTAAATTCGAAATAGTATATCCTTAACGGAGGGAGAAATTAAAACTTGGTAAAATAAGGTATTAGTATGATTATGAAATATCAATTTTGACAGAGAAATATGTACATGGTATTTATAAAGTCTCATCTTATATTCCAATTGCTTTTAACTGCTTCAAGTATTGTAGTGAATTAGTATGTGTCTTGCCATAATGAACCATGCATGACAACAATAAATACATTGTACTTGTATGATAAAATGTTCATTTAAAGGATGATGGTCCAATTTTACCAACTGGCATTTGCGTATTGCTTGCATGACATTGATCCATCACTACTCAAACCAGTATTTTTTTAAAATTATTTCTAAAATAATATAAAAAAACACAACACTTATTTGAAGGTCCAATATTAAGCGGGCTACACATCTTGCCTCAGAAAATATGTTATTTATATGATCATCCTCCTTTAATGTTTCAAGCGTCGGTGTTATTATCGCTTGAATGTGAGGATTAAATTATTTGTTTCTACTGACATTTCGGTTGTCATTACCAACGGCCTTCTTTTGTTAAAAGCTCATAGCGACGAGCGAGCTTATAAATTATGAAACACTAATAACTATGCTTAAATTTAACGCAATTTATCATCCTACTTTCGAGCGATTAGCCTATTTTTTATCAAAATGAATTATATCGGCCTTTTTTCCCAAAATCATAACAGGCCCGATAAATCTATCTGGTAATATCTCAAACGCCACACTATAACGCCTGAACTAATAGTTCTACATAGTTCTACAGCCAAATGATTGATGCTTATTGTATGCCGATACGTGGTGGCTTGTAAATTAAGCCGAGAGAAGGCAAATATTCTATTTCGTGTTCAAATTTAATACCAATATTACTTTTCAATTTTCGGGAAAGCGATCACACTGGTTTAAATTAATTTTAATCCACTAAGACAATGCGACCAAATTGGATGCTGCATCGATTAATGGATTGATGTAGTATCAAATATCTTGATGTCGATTATTCATCCCGTACTTTAAAACATTATTTTTGAGATTAATCTAATACTAAATTAATCCGACACCATCAATTCCCTACGTTGACGTCACACCATCAGACACCATCAGATGCCTGATGAAGTCCGATGGCATCGTACATAACGTAGCAGTGTGAGTTGCAGAATTTTAGTTCCAGTATTAGACTGACTTCAAAAGTAATCAATTATCGACTACCTATAGTTTGATCAGCTCGTAATCGGCGGGAATTGTTAGGGTTTTATCACTACACCGAAAAGTTGCCCCCACCCATTAAAAGTGTCACCGTGTTAAAGAAAATAGGAAACGTATCGGAGTTGAATGAATAATTATTTTGTGATGCTTCTAGCAAAATGTCACAAAACAGTTCTCAAAATAAAATATATAGATATTAATCCGTGATACTATAAGGCCCGTCGATTACGAGCTGATCCCATTTTAGTTGAAACATTGCATTATAGTTAATACATTACACACAAAGATTACAATTTTGAACAATTAACACCAGCAATTTAATTAGTATTTCATAAATACAAGAAATCCACAAATCGATCCAAAAATCACTTCGGAAGTGGCACATAATATCAGTCGCTTTTGATAAAAAAAGAAAGCACGGTAAAAAGTATTTAAAGGTCCGAGAATACTTAATTTGTGCTCGGAGGATTAAAACCATTACAAGATCTGGGCGACCAATCATAAGCCAAATCCATTTACAGATGCATTACATCGTGGCCAATTTTAGTAGGTCAGAAATCCATAGACAACCGTGTTAAACATGTTAACCGAAATCCAAAGTAAGTAGTCCACTTGGAAAGCCAACAAACAGAGGGAGTAAGTAGTATACGGGATATACTGGAGACCGAAGTGAGAACTGTGAAAACAGGAGGAAATCTAATTATATTAAGGGGTACTACACCCCTGGCCAATTTTGTGCCTATTTTTGCATTTTTCTCAAAAATTATAGCGCATTGGTGACAAATAAGATATGTATATTATAGGGGCAAGGACTACAACTACTGCACTGAAAATTCAGCAACTCAAGGCAAGTAGTTATTGATTTATTGATCAAATATTGGGTTTCCCTCATTTTTGACTGTAACTCCACAACTATTGTCTGTTGAAATAAAATTTCCAGTGCAGTAGTTGTAGTCCTTGCCCCTATAACATACATATCTTACTTGTCACCAAACAAGTACATAAGTATATGTGTAATGCTTCAGTAGTCCTAAGAGGTTTTGATATTATCGACTGTTTTATTGCTTTGGATAATGAATTAAAATTAATTATTCATATCAGCGGATGTTATATCAGCAGCCGATTCCTTTTATTATTTTATAAAATACCCTAACGAGCTAAAAAGTTATACATCAAAACAATCTTTTCCCGTTTCAGTATGTTTTAAATGGATTGGATCGTTCTTTCCAAAACATTAAGATACGACTGCTGTAATTGGACACATTGTAGTGGTTCTTCGCCGAAGCCAGAAATTAATCTTGCTGAAAGGTTAATATCATAATATAAACTCCACTGTTTGTTGATAAACCTTTAGAATATTTTACAAATATGTATTTTTATCCAAAAAAAAGAAGAAAAAAAAAGAGAGAGAGAGAGGGGGAGAGAGAGAGGGGGGGAGACATTCTATTTCTACATTTTCCAAAGAACTTCAAAAGGACATAATGGCTTGCATGTAAATGCATATGCCATACAATGCATATATATGAGCTTGACTTTTGTCCTACTAAGAACAGAGATTGGTACCAACCCAATATTGGTTTTCATCAGACTTACTAGAAACACTTGGGTGTACAACCAAATGACTAAAGCTTATTAAGTCTGTTTAGGCCAACAAAGGGAGACTCGTTACATTGTGTATCCAAAATGGCCGCTAAAATTTCAGAAAAATCTAAATTTTGACATACCTTCACTTCTAGATGGCCTATTACAATGATTTAACATTCTAGGAAGGGGTTCTTGGACACTTCGAGTCTAATGGGATATGTTACAAAATGTTTACACAGCAGAATCATTAGCATATGTAGTAAAGCTAGCTGACGAGTAATTTAATATTGATTTTAAATTTGTAATTGACTGGATGTTATTGCATGAATAAAATATGACTTATTACAAACAAGTACATAAGTATATGTGTAATGCTTCAGTAGTCCTAAGAGGTTTTGATATTATCGACTGTTTTATTGCTTTGGATAATGAATTAAAATTAATTATTCATATCAGCGGATGTTATATCAGCAGCCGATTCCTTTTATTATTTTATAAAATACCCTAACGAGCTAAAAAGTTATACATCAAAACAATCTTTTCCCGTTTCAGTATGTTTTAAATGGATTGGATCGTTCTTTCCAAAACATTAAGATACGACTCCTGTAATTGGACACATTGTAGTGGTTCTTCGCCGAAGCCAGAAATTAATCTTGCTGAAAGGTTAATATCATAATATAAACTCCACTGTTTGTTGATAAACCTTTAGAATATTTTATAAATATGTATTTTTATCCAAAAAAAAGAAGAAAAAAAAAGAAGAGAGAGAGAGAGAGGGGGGAGAGAGAGAGGGGGGGGGGGGAGACATTCTATTTCTACATTTTCCAAAGAACTTCAAAAGGACATAATGGCTTGCATGTAAATGCATATGCCATTTATATGAGCTTGACTTTTGTCCTACTAATGCGTGACTGGCGCATGCTTGAGTGAAGCCCACCATTGGTTTCTACAGTAAAATCCATGATTTGAATTTCGCTCTTGTAAAATTATTGCAAGAGCTTATGACATTTTTACTTGTTCTTTAGGTTGAAATAGTCATTTCCCTTTATATTTATAGGTGAACATTTGGTGAAAATCGCACGTTCGTGCTCTCATTAGGACGTCATAGTGACATTACTTTTTGGTGTCACTGGATAGAAGATACCAAATATAACGGTATCTGACGATTATAATTCAACATTAGGGGATAGGTTTGCAACACCCCCCCCCCCCTCCTTCGCAATCCGTGTTACAAAATTATTCTTTCCCAACACTGCTTTCTGAGAAATGCAGGAGGATCCTACATTCTACAGGTTCATACAAACAAATATCATAAGTATATACATCCTTGAAAATCAAACCATCATACTGGTCATCATGGTCATTAGGAAGTAAATTTTATATTTTTTATTGATTTCGGCAGGTGGCCATTTTGGATTTATGCAAATTAGGCACCTTTTGCAATACTTGAATATTGTGGAGCTGTTCATGTTCCATTTGTGTAATCATTTTCCAACCTATCCCATAAGACCTGAATCATTGTGTTAGGTCATTTAGAAGTGAAGATATATGTCAAAGTTGACATTTTCTGAATTTTGACAGGCAACCATCTTGGATTTATGCAAATTAGGCATCTTTTCTATACTTGGATACTTTGGGACTTTTAGTCTGGTGTCAAGAGACCTCAAATTAATGTGTTGTGGTGAAAAAATATGTTTCAATTTGTTCCAAGTAGAATATTGCTATTCTATCATTCAAAATGATGTGTTACGTGTGTAAAAAGATAGATAATTTACATTTTTGCGGCCATTTTGAAAATATAACGATGATCTCATGATACTTGTTGTGTCCAAAACCACCTTCCTAGAAAGTTAAGCCATTGTAATAGGCCATTTAGAAGAGAAGATATATCAGAATCTAGATTTTTCTGACATTTTGGCGGCCATTTTGGATTTATGTAAATTAGGCACCTTTCCCATACTTAGATATTTTGGGACTTTTAGTATGGTACTTTGGGGACCTCAAGGAAATGCATTGTGGTGAAAAAAATTATGTTGCAATTAGTTCCTTAGAAAATGCCAAATTTACTAATAGAACCAGTTTGGACAAGTATTTGGTCGGATAATGCCAATTTTAGTTATTTCCATGATTTTATTTGGTGTATATTTATTTCATATTTATATTTCGTGTTTTACCAGTTAACGGAGTATTTCGTGATCCTAGCATCCTCTATTTATGTCATTTTTCATTAGATATCCACGAAAAAAACATATTCCCAAAATTTCAGTTGATTCCGATTTTGCGTTCGCGAGTTATGCATGATTATGTGTATTACACTGCTCCATAGACAATGCGTTGTAATTTCGTTCTGGTGCACCAGAACGTAATTCAAATTTCACGATATCTTTCTTAACGAATTAATCTGCAAGAAATACTTTGTACATAAACATTATGTAGCCAGAGGTTTCCAGTGATATAAAAATCTCAACTTTTTTTGAGAAAAGTGGGGGGATGAGGCTGTGGATCACGAAATGCCCTTTTAAGACATGTTATCACTAATTGATTAATGATTTTGTATTTTGACAGTTGCTAATGAATTCATGATTTCACTTTTGACAGGTCTAGTACCAGTAATTTGATTCAGGATGTTGGGGACACCCAATTAAGCAATTATACCAATATTCATTACCAGACACCAAAACAATTGTCACAACTTGTAAATCGGGCCTTGCAGACCATGCATCCTTAATTGATTGAATCATTAATTAACATCCTTAATTATTTCTAATTAGATTTCTCTATATGCATACATATCTGTACCAGCATTTTTGATCTAAAAATGTTTTAGGGCAGTGTATCTTCAACTATTGTGGACAAAACTGATATTTATTTATGTTTATTTTAGTCTCTCATGACAGACAATTCACCTATTTAGAGGTACAACAAGATAGTCTGTACACCTTAATTCATGGCTCTCATGCAAGACAGACATTCACTCCAATCATGAATTTCCCAGGGTAGGGACTCAGGGGCATATCCGGTCACTTAATATAATGAGATTTCCTCCTGTTTTCACAGTCCGACGTTGGGGGCGCCCCTCACTTCCGTCTCCAGTATATCCCGTATACTACTGGAGTACGGTGATTAAAAAGATCAGATGTGAAAATCTATCCATTGTGCACAAATTAATTTAAAACAACATTTATTTTCATTTTAGACTTTTTTTATAGTCTATGTTTTCTTCATTTCAGCTTAATTTAGCAGTTGTCATGGTTTGTGTGTAAATTCCTATTACTATTAGATACGTTGTAATAAAACACGATTTTAAATATTTGTATATTAATTTTCTCTGAGGGTTTGCAGCAAAATTGATATTTTATTTTCCTTGGTATGGGTTTCAGTTGTGGCTAGTAGTCAGGTAATTATGATGGTGATGATGATGAT